>NC_077239.1:9142500-9147500 GCF_947179165.1 Solanum dulcamara
AACCCATATTTTGAGTAGCCTTACATACCTTAGTGAAGACTTTGAAGAAACCTTGATGTTGGGTCTTCAATGGAAGGCTTGAATCCTTGAAGTCCTTGAAGGCAATCCTTGTTGGAGATGGATTTGGAGGAGAAGAGAGTGGATTTTATAAGGCTTTTAGAGAAAGGAAGGGACTGAAAATAATGGTCCAAAATGTCCCAAGGCTAATGTATATATAATTTGGGAAAATATCCAATTTGCCCTTCCTAAAAAATCTGGAAAAAGGGGCTAAAATCCTCTTGGCGCTATAGTGGCGCGCCGTGCCACTGTAGCGCCAAGTCGAATATAGGCTTAAAACCTGCACATCTGATAGTGGCACGTCGTGCCAATGACTAAACTATTGAGGCTTGTTCCTGGCGCTATAATGGCACGTCGCGCCCTTGCAGCGCCAAGCCTAAATTTCCTGGATTCTGGAAAATGGGCTTAAAAACCCTGCACATCTAATAGTGGCGCGTCTCTCCAAGGACCAAACTACTGAGGCTTGTTCCTGGCGATATAATGGCGCGTCGCGCCACTGCGGCGCCAAGCTCAGATTTTTCTGTAGTTATAGCCCAGGCCTGAAATTCCTGCAGTGCTAGTCCATCTTATGATAATCATAACTTTTGAATCCGAACTCCAAAAATTACAATCTTGGCGGCATTGGAAAGAAGACTCAAAGACCTTTAATTTAATAGGTCATGGGCCACCTAGATCCTCACATTCAAAAATATATTGTCATTGGAAGTCGACCCTTATACAAACTCATCGGAAAAAACTTAGCCAAGATGAATTCTTTGGACTTAGCTTGGTTCTAGGGATCCCTTATAACCCTAAATCACCTCTAACACTCTTCAATTACTTAGGAACTTATCCTAACTCATGCATACACTTCACAATAGTCGAGTTCGATCCTACACGTACACGAAGAAGAGTTCGAATCTTAGTGAAAATTTTTGGGGGTGTTACAAGTAGTATTAGTACAAACAACACATACTGATAGATATCATCAGTCAATTCGATACCCACCGCATAATATAAAGAAATCAACAAGAAGAAAGCATGCTCTTGAGGAAATACACCGCCAAATCTTTATGCACAAACTCTTATATTCCATTAACCTCATTAAAGTCGTTCAAGTCTAACTCTCATCCATTCTAGTTGGCCACCTGCCAACTCTTATACAGATCAAGGCCTAACCTTTCTATCACATAGAGGAGTTTCCAAATTATAGGCCACTACTAACTCTGTTTAACTAGTCTACTATCTTTAGCTTTCACACTAACACTTGGCCTTAAAATAATTAACATATCACTTGAAAAAGGAAAATATTTAGATGGACTAAGGATTCTCTCATAATCGTACTGGCCCCCCATGGCGGGACCTATCCCGCAGTGACCGCCTCACCACAGTGGGATTTCTCCCACTAGCGCGGCCTGCCCAGAGACAGAATCTGTGAATTCTTTTCAATTCCCCCATTTAACATATGTACCAATATGACACCATCAATATCTGACTCTAAGTCACTAATTCCACTAAACAACACATCAACGACTCTTTATTTGTTTACCCATGACCTCATACCTATGATGTAGAAGCATCTAATACTCCTAACATAATCCGAGCTAGCATAAACAGGAACACAGGGTAAATCTCAAACACAACAGTTAACATGAAAATACTTGCACCTTCGGTCCTTCTATATCAATTATTACATAGGATGGACATGCTAAATTATATTTGGGTCAGTTTTTCTATCATCATCCATATAGTCAAGATCAATTCACAGATGATAATCACACGATGGTTCTCTCATGAAATCCATACCCAACTATATATGTGTCGAAACGTGACATCCAATCAGATATATTGTTGGAACATGACACCCGATTCTATATATGTGTTGGAACATGACACGCAATCCAATATATGTGTTAGAACGTGACATCCGATCTAATATATGTGTCGGAACATGACACCCGATCTAATATATGTGTCAAAACGTGACACCCGATCCAATATCAGAATAAAAAATAATCAACATAAAAACATATAATTATTTGTATAAAAACATCTCTCTATATACATCAATAGCCCGTAATCCCTAAGTCACATGATTCTGTTATAACCCAGCTATTGTTTACAGTTAATCTCATAAGAATCATTGGTCTTCTGAACAGTTTCACCAAGATTAACATTCAAAGATTGAGCATTTATCACTAGTTACACAATAATCATAATCCACAACATACATTCACACTTTAAACAACAATTGACAATCATTTAACCATCCAGACTTCGTGCTAAAAGGCCTAGGCATGAAATCTCTCGTTAATTTATTTTATATTAAGCAATGTGAATGAAATTATAATTACTAAATTGAGAAAATCTGGTCTACTTGGGTGGCAAGCAGTTGTAGAAGGATTATAGCACGATTCCTGACTTTCGGAGGGAGAAACAATGTAGCCGGGCTTGAAATCTGCTTGTTGTAGCCTTCCTTGCGTTAGGAATCTCTTCTTTCCTTCTCTCCAAGTCTAGAAAAGTTTCTTGGGGGTTTCTAGGGTAACCCTCATCTATTTTGGAACTTAGGGAATAATGAGATAATAAAAATACGCCCTTTGTAACTTCTGGCCCGTCAGATCCTGCTCTGGCGGCTCAGCACAGACAGTGCTCAATAAAATGGGCATAACTTTTTACTCTATACTCCAAATGAGGCTGTTGGAAAGAAGACTCATAGACTTTTATCTTTAATTTGATAGGTAATGGACCACCTAATTCATTATAGGCTGAGAGATATAGTCGTTTAAAGTTGACCCTAGATTAAATTCAAGTCCAAAACTAAATCGAAAAAACACTTTCAACTTAACTCTGAGATAGGGAAATTGTACTACCTTAACTCACAACTAATGCACTCACATACCAAGAAATTGATCCTAATCTTATGACGAATGAGACTCGTATATCTTTACCACATATATTTTTAATAACGACGGGCTAGGTCATTACATGAAATTTATTTTAAACACTTTTCAACATTGTGTTTGGGTGGTATCATAAAATTGAATCTGAACCAATTAAAGATTCTCGGAATAAGAAACAACGTGCATATTTTTGAAATTTGTTATGCCAAACAACAACATATCAATGTAATATCATAAAATGAAATCTAATGAGAGTAAAGTGCATGTAAATTTTATTCTTATCTTGAAGGACGTGAGACAATTTACTATAGACACTTTGCAATTTGTTGTAATATCATAAAATAAAATCTAATAAGAATAAAGTATATACAAATTTTACTCTCGAAGGATGTGAGATAATTTACTATAGACACTTTGAAATTCGCTATGCCAAAAGGATAAAATGACATTCGTCACTTAAAAAGCTAAGAAGTGCAAAATGTGACACCGCACACTTGGTTCTTTTGGATTTGTACCACAACCCTTGAACCATTGCCGTAAGCTTGAAGCAATATTGGGGATCCAATTTATTTTTTCCAAGTGAAGGTGAAAATTCGCTAGCAACTTGAGATGATAAGCATGCATTCTGCATCGAACTGTCAACTAAGCTTGAGATTTATCACTTTGTCAATTAACTGAGCACACATATATAGGGCACCGCCTTACAACTGAACACCTCCATAATGAGCCTAGGGAATTCAACAATCTCAAATTGTGCGCCCATCTGCCCCAATCAGCCTCAGGTGAAGCATCAAAGCATAGGCATGTGCTACAAGATAAACCTTTTTCTGGTAAACAAGTCAAATCCTAAAATGGAAAGGAATTGATAAACTGTGAACTCGAACTTTTGTTTTGTATTTTCTGTTACTTTGGATATCATATGATGGGTCAATCAATTGCTTGGCAGAAGAATAATTAAGTTGCTTGATATTCAAGACAATATGATGATCGATCAAGAGGTTACTGAAAAAAGATCACATTCATAAACTAAAGCACATTTTTATTCATTGGAAGCCTTAAGTTTACTGGCTTATACATCAACATTCAAAGATAGATGTAGGACCACAAATTAATGGCAGAGCCATTACTACGTACTCATGATTATTTACAGGGTGGCAATGGAGCGTCACACAAACATTTGTTGTGGAAATACGAATATAGATCAAATCTCTGCATATCCCCACCCTGTGGAATTCTCCCACAAAATCTGTTATAACTCACATTGAAGAGTTGCCACGATTGCTTTGTCAAGATTTTTGGAAGGCTCCCGTAAATCTTGTTATGATTCAAATCCAACCTCTCTAACCTCTCCCCAAACGTTAACTTTGAGAAGTCGAATTCAAACTTATTGTGATCCAAAAGCATTTCAAATGTTGTCTTATCTTTACCAAACAAAAATGAAATATCCCCTTCAAGCATGTTCCTTGACAAATCAATTGTGTCAAAGCTCCAACCAGCAAAAGAAGTTGGCACAACCCCTGTTAGTTGGTTATGTCCAAGGTAAAGATACGTCAGTTTCGGTGCTAACCTGCTAAAAGATGTTGGAATTTGTCCAGTAAGCTTGTTCCTGTCTAATCGTAGGAACTCCAAGTTTGGCAATTGAGATAGCGAGACCGGGATTGTACCAACAAGCTTATTATACGACAAGTTTATGTACGTTACTTTTTTTAACTTACTAAGAAATTCAGGGACAGGTCCTGAAATGTTTGTTTGACTAATTCTCAAGAATGTAAGCTTGGTGAGTTTAACAATGGTGGATGGAATTGGACCGGAGAGATTTCGTACATTGTTGATGTCTAAGCTTTTAAGATACGTAAGGTCTCCGATCGCGGGGGAGAGGTGTTTGGCGTTATCAATTTTGAAAAGGTTTAGCGCCGTAACGCGATTGTTTTTTTCATCACATGTGAGAGTAACTTCAGCCCAATCAGTACAACAATCAGTTTTGGGATCCCAAGTGATCAAGTCATAGGGATTGCCTAAGGCTTTATTGATTTCTAAGAGGGCTTTTTTGTCATTTGGGTTGCA
>NC_077239.1:9520000-9537500 GCF_947179165.1 Solanum dulcamara
TATAGTCATAATCTTTAAAGATATTATCCATTTTTCTTTGAAATATCTGTGGTGCATTTTTTAATCCAAATGGCATGACTAACCATTCATATTGCCCTTGCGGGGTAGAGAATGCAGTATAATGAATACTATCTTTATTCATTTTTATTTGCCAAAATCTTAACACACTATTTAATAGACTTCGTTCTATAAAATGTTTAGTGGTTCCATAATCCATTTTGTTTACTGTTACTGCTATCCTTAAAGAAGTTTCCCATTTATCTATAGCTTCTTCAGTATTATTAATACAATCTAAATCTAGATATATTCCAAACGGATTAATCGCTTCAGTTTTCATTGATCCTACTGGAGTGTGACTATCTTTTGTTCTTATTGCAGCATTTATACCTGCATAAGCCCTAGAGGGTTTATTAAAACTTGTTCGGCTGGTTTCAGCCTGAGTAGGGAGCTCAGTAATATTGGGATTAAAATCTACTTCTGGTTTGACTGAATCCATTTTTAAATTTATCATATCACCTTCATTTTTTAACTGGGTTCCTTTTATATTTATTATAAGGCTATCTATTTCTGAATTTTCGGAATCGGAGCTTACCATTTTAAATTATTTCCTCCGTATCCTTCAGGTATTTTTATTTTTGAAACATGGGATCCTATAATATCTAAGGTTTTATTTATAGGTTCTTTATCAATTTTTATTTCTTTTTGATCTAGTATTTCTTTTAAAGCTTGAATCTCTTTAACTATTAAATTTCCAAAATAAATTATCGTTCTTTGTATTTCATATAAATCTTGCTCTATTTTTAGAGGATCTTTCTCATTCAATAATTTATAATTGGATTTATTTTCCATTTTATCCTAGACTAGCTATCTGATTTTTGAAATAATAGTTTCTTAGTAAATTTATATTATGATTTTCATTTATTATATCTTCATTATTAGCAAGTATTTTTTCTTGTACTCTCTTTATCTGTTCGGACATGGTAGGATCTAATTTTTGTGAATATCTTTTAAGAGCCTCATCTTTTATCTTAGCATTTTTTAAATTTCTTAGAGATGTCCAATATAATCGGTGATCTAACCTTATCTCTGCGAAGGAGGGTTGTCGTTTCATTATCCTATACTTGAAGAATGAGTTTCAATCTCAATTTTAATAAGTTTTATATTATCTGTTAGTCCTTTTATAACTTCATCATGATCATCTAGAATTCGTTTTGTCCTGATTATAGAATCTAGCTCGCTTTTGTTATCTTTTAACATTAAACGTAATAATCTTTTGCATTTTTCTTTACTATTTTGGGTATCTTTTAAGTGTTTTCTAAACTTCCACAAGTAATTATTATCTATTTTTATATCTGCAAAAGTAGGATGTCTTTTCATTCTATATCTATATCATTAAAATTTTCATAGCACTTTAGTGAGTTAGTTATTCTATCAAATTTATCTTCACTGTTTTCTTGTCTAATCTTTATCTCTAAAGTTGACATGTTTTGTGTAATATCTACTTCCACGTCTTTAACGTCTATCATGGCTCTGATACCAACGGGGAGAGGGGGACCAGAAAATCGCTGGTTCGATAAGTCAAGTATCTGAGTGGGTATATTTTCATATCTAACAATGTTATTATCTTGTTTAACAAGTAAAATTAAGCCTCCTGAGGAGGAATATGTTATGTCTAAAGTAAACATAATTTTTGAAAGAGAGTAACTTTCAAGAGCAGAGTAATATTATAACAGTATAATATTTCAACTTAAATAAAAAGTCAAGGGTCCAACACGCTTCTATACCTGTCCCGTTTTGACCAAAATTACACCGGGTATCCGTCGAGACTTTTACCGGATATTGCAATCCCAACCTGAAAACAGGTAACTTCTCTGACGTTCCTTCAGCGTAACTCAGCACAGCCTTAGTTCATTTTCTACTCTAAGGCGTAAGGGTGATATAAAAGGGGAGACTTGTCTTTTTATGAAAGGAAAAAGATTATAACAGTAATAATAATATTTGCTCAAGAAAGTAACTCAAAAACTTCTTAGTTTTTATTCATATCTTGGTATTGGGGGTATTTTAGAAAAGAGAGGAAAATATTAGAGGTTCTTTTCTGATCGATGCCCCTCTATGTTACAAACTATCTCCTTTTATAGATGAAGGAGACGGACTTCAACTACGGACTTCAAAATTAGAAAATAACTTGATAATGACATTATACTTATCTTAAATCTCTAAAGACTTTTCTATCTAACAATAGTGTCATCTTTTTCTACACATATTATTTACTTACAAAATGACAAAATATTAGCTATTAGTTACTATCATATCTTATTACAAAATGACAAAAGGTTAGATAAATGTCGCTATCTTCTCCTTTGTCTTTTCTTCTATCCTTGATTTCTTGCGTATCTTCTCTTCTATTTCTATCTTCTTCTTCCATTTGTCAAAGTAGCAAAGATAGTTGGACCACCTATCACAAAATGACAAATGTGTCTCTATCTTACTAAAATGAATCTTTATCTTCTACATCTTGATCTTTATCTCTTTTTCCACACGTAAGAGCTTTATTCGGATGATGTGGACATGACATCTTCAATTATCTTTTCTTTTCTCGGAGAGCAGAATTCACACGTCCCTTTGGCGTGTTTTCTCATCTCACATAATCGTTGTTGTGCTTGTGGACTTGATTTAATAATTCCCTTATTAATCAGGTCTATCTTGGTTTGCATATATCTTTTTGCCGATGGTGGTGTAGTTTTAGCAGGGGCAATCATAATTGAGGAATGTATTTTCGTTCCTCCATAGGTCCTGAATCCTCTTTTGAAACTATGTTCCATGTTTTGCAACACAATCCTTAATCCAATAGCACGTCTATAATGGACATCTTTGTTGGAGAATCTCTGAAATATCTTTTCTTGAAAATTATTTATAATATTAAAATCGTCGGCCTTTCCAATTTGCATAAAATGGTAGGCAGGATATCTTTCTTCTTTGTAAAAATCCGGTCCGGCAGAAATAAACTTAAGGACCAAAATATCTTTGATGGTAATCGTTGGGTTATTCAGATAACAATCTTTAACTCCGTCTTGTACCCATGACGGTAATCTACTAATTTCCGGAAAATTTGGAGAAGTAAGATAAATAGAATTTACCGCTCCAAAATCATACCAGTATCTAATTTCTTGGGGGGATGAATCTTGCAAATAATTGATTCGAGGATATATCCCCGTAAAATCGATATATCTGTTGGGAGTAGTTTTAAGAGAAAATAAATCTCTCATTATCTGTTCTTGATCTCCAATGGCTTGAAGTATCTTATCGAATTTTTCTTTATATCCCAAAGTAACTCCTTTTTGAGGCAATTGGGGTCTAAAAGATATATTTTCATACTTATCTTTTTCTTCCGTATTTGTCGAGGTATTATCATCTTTATTAGCTTTTATCAAGCTATTAACAATGTCATAAGAATCGCTGCATTGTCCAATTTTGGACGTTATCTGGGCACATACGCTGATTAATTTGTCAGCAATCAGTTGTTCACAATCGAAATTAGCAATTTCGATAATATCTGAAACTGCCTTTTGAATATCTTTAAATCCTTTATCAATATCTTGAAGATGATCTTTAATTTTTTCCATCTCTGGTGAGAAAATCTGCTGCAATATTTTTATTAGAGCGAATAATTTCAATATCAAAAGAATATTCAGACAAAAGCATTTGCCATCTAATAAATCGTTTATACTCCGGTTTTGACGGAAGATTATTATTAACAAAAGCCTTTACTTGTGTATTATCAGTTCTAAGAGTAAATCTTTTTGGTAATAAAAAGTAATATAATTTTTGACAACTTTTTACTACGGCTAACAATTCTTTTTCATTAATATGATATCTTGTTTGTGCATCCGAAAAAGTTCCGGAACAATATCTACATAGACTTTCTCCTATCTTATTTTTATTAAGATCATAATCTATCTTTTTTAATACTCCGCTCCAGCACTGTTCCGAAGCATCTGTTTCTAAAATTAAATCATCACTATCTTTTGGTAATTGTAATTTTGGTAAGTCTTTGCAAATAGATTTAATATCATTTACTTTTTTCATTAAGACTTCATTAAATTCAAAGCTCTTATCCTTTTTTAATAATTCTTGAAATGGCTTTCTTAGTTCAGCCAAATTTTGAATATAATCCGAGGCATAGTTAAGTATTCCTAAAAAGCTTTGTACTTGCTTTTTATCGACTAATTTATCTGGGAAAACAGATATTTTTTCGACGATATGGCTTTGTAATTTAATACCATTTCCGTCAATTATCATTCCTAAAAATTCTATCTCATTTTTTAATAAGCTTGCTTTCTTTTTAGAAAGTGCTAATCCATTTTCTAGGCATAAGTTAGTGAATTTATTTAAGTGTATCAAGTGTTCTTCAAGGCTATCGGATAAAACTAAAATATCATCAACGTAGACAAATATATAGTCATAATCTTTAAAGATATTATCCATTTTTCTTTGAAATATCTGTGGTGCATTTTTTAATCCAAATGGCATGACTAACCATTCATATTGCCCTTGCGGGGTAGAGAATGCAGTATAATGAATACTATCTTTATTCATTTTTATTTGCCAAAATCCACTTTTACAATCAAACTTAGAAAATATCTTTTTGTTAGTAGTTCTATTAATTAGGCTTTCTTTATGTGGTAAGAAATATCCATCAAATATAGTATTATCATTTAATTTTTTATAGTTAATTACCATCCTTGGTTTATTTCTTACTATCTCTGCATGGTTTCTAACCATAAAGGCTGGTGAGCTATGAGGAGAGTTACTAGGTCTTATTATTCTAAGACTTAATAATTCTTTAATCTGTTTTTGGAATTCTTTTTGGTCATCGGGGTTATATCTCATTGGTTTTACTCTAATAACTTTGTCTTTATCCTTTATTTCTAACTTGGCTTCTATCTTATTTTTATCCCAAAATTCTAAGGGATTTTCTGAAAAACATTGTTCTAACTTTTGTTTAATCATGTCTAAACTTTCTTCTAATTTATTAAAAGTTATTTGATATTCTAACAAGTTGTTAGATTGTTTATTTATTGTTTGAGGGTTGTCCCAATCAGTATCGTATTGAAGTAATGGAGTACTTTTTGGAAAAATTGGTTTATCTTGATATTGATATCCTATATCACCACGCTGGGCTGTGCGGGGTTTAAAGTGAATAGGTAATCTTTTGGAATAAGCAGTTTTAAATCGTTTTACCACAATAATATGTTGACAAGGAGTTTTGAATTTTATTTGAAATAAAACTCTATCATATAAAACGGTATGAAACATTTCTAAAAAGTTATTTCCTAATAGAATATCTTGTCCGGTATTATGGAAATAAAATGGAGGACATTTTATTAGAAAATATCCTAGTAGTATGATCGGTTGAGCAATGCCTTTAGACATTGTTACAATATTATTAGATATATCTTTTCCCTTAGTAATGGGTAATTCTTGATGGTATTCTTTAGGGAATACGTCTGGTCTACAACAACATATTCCTGATCCGTTATCTATATAGGCAGCAAAATATTCGGCTTTATAATCTTTATAAGTTATTCCTATTGGTATATAGATACTATATGGGCTTGTCATTTTGATATGAAAATTATCTTATCGTCGTAAGTAATCTTGATGCCATGATCAAGAATATCATATGGTTTTACACTATCTAGGAAAGTGGTTCCTAGCAGTATTTCTAACATATCATTATTTCCTTCTGGTTCAACCAATAGTCTTATAGGTATAGTGTTATCTTTAAATCTTAAAATAGTTTCTATCATATTTGTTATTTCATGTTTCTTTCCATTAAAATCAGTATAAAGATGATTATCTTTTAATTTATATTGTTGGAGATGGTTACATAGCCTAAGGCTAATATAATTTCCACTGGCTCCTATATCTAATAGGATGTTAATGGGAACAAATTGTATTCCATTAAAATATTCTCCTTTTATCTTATAGTTTCTTATTTCATCATTTTTTGCTTCTAAGATAGGTTGTCTAACTCTTTCTGACTGTGTTCTTCTTATCATCGCTGTAGGATTTATGACTCGAGTTTCCTCAAAGGATAGTCGAGATGAGGAATCTTGTCGATTGTACAAAGGTTTAGATTGTAAATCTAAATCTAATGGTGTATCTTCTATTTCTTGTATTTGTGTCATACTAGGCATTTGTATTTGACTATTTATAATAGTAATAATAATAATAATAGTAATAGTAATAATAATAATAATAATAGTAATAATAGTAATAATAATAGTAATAATAATAGTAATAATAGTAATAATAATAGTAATAATAATAATAGTAATAATAATAATAATAATAGTAATAATAATAGTAATAATAGTAATAATAATAGTAATAATAGTAATAATAATAGTAATAATAATAGTAATAATAGTAATAATAATAGTAATAATAATAGTAATAATAGTAATAATAATAGTAATAATAATAGTAATAATAGTAATAATAATAGTAATAATAATAATAATAGTAATAATAATAGTAATAATAATAATAATAGTAATAATAATAATAATAGTAATAGTAATAGTAATAATAATAATAATAATAATAATAGTAATAATAATAATAATAATAATAATAATAATAATAATAATAGTAGTAGTAATAATAATAATAATAATAATAATAATAATAATAGTAATAATAATAATAATAATAGTAATAATAATAATAGTAATAATAATAATAATAATAGTAATAATAATAATAATAATAATAATAATAATAATAATAATAATAATAATAATAATAATAATAATAGTAATAATAATATACCAAGTGTTGATATGAGAAGACAAATCTATATTTTTTAATTTATCTCTTAAAAGTTGTTCAATATCCTCTGAAGATTCAGTTTTAAAATCTGGAACTTTAGGAGGTGGTTGTAAAGTATTTCTAACAATCTTTTGTTCCCCTTTTTCCTTCTTATTAGTAAAGAAATCAATCTTTTCTTGCAAAATTTTTATTTGTTTTAAAGAATTATCAAGATGCTTATGTAAAGACATAACATGTTCTCCTAAAACACTTAAATAATAATTAGCATAATTTTGTTGTTTTAATAAAAGATTCACATGTTCACAATTTACCAAAACATTTTTGTCCTGAAATAATTTAGCAAAAGCAGTAAAATTGATTGTTTTTCCTTCTTTATAGATTTCAAAAGATTGCATGGGAGGTAAAGAAGAAATAACAATATCACCAGTAGATAATCTATATTCATGTTCAATGACAGATAAATATTGTCCTACATATTTAATCATGAACCAAGGCACAAATGATAATAAAATATTTTCCTTAGCTAAATCAGTATAAAAATCTTCTTGAAAATATTTCTTTTCCTCTGAGGAAAATGATTGAAAAAACCACTGTCTAAAAGGTTCCCAATTTGTACAAAAAAATTCTTCAGATATTTGTTTTCTTGCCGGTGAACCCGGACTAAAATCAATGGGTTTACTATCCATCTAAACCATTTGAAAAATTCATTTCAGAATCTGTTGGTTCACTTAAATCTCCTCCTCTAGCAATATTTTTATTATCAATTATGATATGATCAAATCTCTGAGGAATAGTTTCTCTAATCTGAGAAGTAGATGCCCTCGATGGTATATCTACTAAGTAATTGGCTGGAGAAATGTAAGAAGACATAGATCTAGTTAATCTAGAAGAAGAATTAGTAATCCTAGGAATATGTTCATTATTAAAACGAAGTCTAACAGTCCCATCTGAAGTTTGGAAAATTTCAGCAAGATCTTCACAAGTAATATTTTGAGGGACAGCAGCCTCCTCAATAATCCATTCTTCAGGGAAATTAATTTCTTCTCATTTAATTAATCTACGTGTAATAATTTTAGATTTAGAAAAATTATTTTCAAATAATACAGTCTCATTATTGTTGTCAGCAATACGACACCTAGGTGATAAAGTATACAAAGGTCTATACACAATTCTAGTGCAAATACAAATTACTTCCGTACCAGGTAAATAATTATAACCATTAATTTTTACATTCAGAATTAACGACTGTAAAACATTCACATCAGATAATGCAACATTTAAATTTGGATAGGCGTTAAAATAGACAGCACCATAAGCTAAACTAGATTGGATTGTACCAATTAAAGAATTATTCCAATTTAAATTTCTACCATCTCTTAAAGCAGCAATAAAAGATTCAGGCAAACCTTTTAAAGTTAAAGGCTTAAAAGCAACTTGTACTAATCCAATATGCAAATAATTAAAATCTTTATGTTTATAATAATCAATATCATCTTGAGTAAAAAGATGGAAAATATCACTCTCTTTTTCCATGGTAAAACTTAATTCGGTAGTTTTAACAGTTGTTTTACCAGCAAATCTTTCAGATGTGCCTAATTTATAAATAGTTTGCACATCTACTTTAGGAATAGTACTATACATTAGCATTCTATGTACAGTAGTAAAAATCTGTTTATCATTAAAACCATCAATGTTTCATTCATAAATTTCTCGATAATTATAACTGTTATTAAAAACATGTTCCCTTTCTTCATTTAAAACATCAACAGAGTAGGTCTATTATAATAATACATACGTTGAATAGGTTTATCAGCCCATTTAGTATTAATCCTATTCACAGAAGAATCATGTTTGGCACGTTGATCAATAAAATTTTAATCTTACCTTTTTCAATATTAATATCACCTTACAAATCGATTATAATTTTAGAAAAGAATTTATTGCTTTATTTGATAGTGGTGCGGATGTTAATTGTGTGCAAGAAGGGATTATTCCTTCGAGATATTTTCATAAGACTACTCATTGTTTAAAATCTGCTAATGGTAGTAGAATGAAATTACGTTATAAATTACCTGAAGCATTTTTGTGTAATGATGGTATTTGTTTACCTCAAAGTTTTATGATTGTTGAAGATATTTCTTGTCCTATTATTTTAGGAGTACCTTTTATGAATGCTATTTTTCCATTAAAATATTGGGATAATAATAAATTAATTGGGACTTACAAAAATAAAGATTTTCAATTAAATTTTATTACCAAGCCTTTTACAAAGACTATTAACCAGATTGTTGATAAATTGGTTTTAAAAAATCAGCAGATCGATTTTATTAAACAAGAAATTTTTCTGATAGAACTAGATGTTATCTTAAAAAATCCTAAATTACAGGAAAAAATATCCTTATTAAAAAACCAGTTTATTGCAAAAATATGTGGTGACCATCCTAGTGCTTTTTGGAATAGGAAAAAACATGTTGTTACTTTACTTTATGAAGATTCTTTTGATGAATTACATATTCCGACAAAGGCTAGGCCTTGTCAAATGAATTCTGATTATTTAGAACTTTGTAAGACAGAAATTGATAATTTGTTAAAAAAGAATTTGATTAGACATTCTAGTTCTGCATGGTCATGTACTGCTTTTTATGTTAATAAGCATGCTGAACAAGAAAGAGGTGTTCCCAAATTAGTTATTAATTATAAACCTCTTAACAAAGTTTTAAAATGGATAAGATATCCCATTCCTAATAAAAAAGATTTATTAGACAGATTACATGATGCTATTATTTTTTCTAAATTTGATTTAAAATCAGGTTATTGGCAGATACAGATTGCTGAGTCCGATAAATATAAGACTGCTTTTAATGTACCTATGGGTCAATTTGAATGGAATGTTATGCCTTTTGGATTAAAGAATGCTCCTTCTGAGTTTCAAAAGATTATGAATAATATTTTTATTCCTTATACTAATTTTATTATTGTTTACATTGATGATATTCTGGTATTTTCTAAAAATATTGAATCACATTTTAGACATTTAGAATTATTTCAAAAAATTGTTATCCAGAATGGGTTGGTAATTTCTCAACCAAAAATGTTTATTTTCCAAATAAATGTTAGATTTTTAGGTCATAATATTGAAAAAGATAAGATTAGTCCGATCAATAGAAGTATTGAATTTGCTTCTAAATTTCCTGATGTTTTAACTGATAAAACCCAGTTACAAAGATTTTTAGGCAGTTTAAATTATATTTCTCCTTTTGTTAAAAATTTAGCTACAGATATTGCTATTCTGTATGATAGATTAAGGAAGGATCCTAAAGCTTGGAGTAATTTACATACTACTGCTGTTAAAAATATTAAATTGAAGATCAGAGAATTACCATGCTTGACTTTGGCAAATCCAAATTGGATGAAAACAGTGGAAACAGATGCTTCAGATATTGGTTATGGTGGTATTTTAACCCAACATTCTCCTAATTATAAAAAAGATTTTATTATTCAATTTTATTCTGGTAAATGGAATACTAGTCAAAAGAATTATGCTACGGTGGCAAAAGAGATTTTAGCTATTGTTAAATGTGTGTTAAAATTTCAGACTGATCTATATAATCAAAAATTTACTATTAAAACAGATTGTCAGGCTGCTAAATTTATGTTTAATAAAGACTGTAAGCATAATGTCTCAAAACAGATGTTTGCTAGGTGGCAAGCATTATTAGCCCCTTTTGATTTTGACATTGAATATAAAAAAGGTATTGAAAATAGTTTACCTGATTTTCTTACAAGAGAATATTTGAATTAAATATTTTTATGAACAGGATGCACCCTAACTGGTCCGGGTCCTCAAATCGAGAAAGAGCCCGAGGTGTTCAAAACCAGAATAGATTTCAATCTTTAGGCCAGATTCCAGGCTCTAGCAGATTAATTGGAGGAATTTCTACTCCAGGAGCGTCGTCTTCAACAGTCGGCAATGCCGGTATTCGACCCTCCTTTGAAGATTATCAGAATTACTTAAATTTTATCAATGCCAGCAATGCTGGAACTACTGGGGGTAACAATGTTACCAATCAACCCACCTCAGTTGAGGATCCTACAAATGAAGATTCCTTTGCCTCAATTATTGGCAAAAATGATAAAGAGATTTTTTGCACCAATCCTAAAAAGGAATTGATCTTACATGTTGACCCAAAAGATTTTCAATGGAAGACTAATCTATGGGTCGTGATGAAACGTTATTTAAGCAATGCATTATTTTCTATGCAAACTTACAAAACAAGATTACATTATGAAATGATTTTAACTACTACAGGGTCTGTGGAAATTACTCATAATAATACAGGAGGGCCCAATAAATCATATTTTACATATTCTAAAATTATTATCAAAAAATTAATTTTACCAGAAGAATGGGGATTAAGTACCCTAAAAGATTCTCAGTACACCCATCCTATTGTCAAAACTAGTGTCAATTTTAATTATTGGGACTATGTTGATGCTTTTACCAAAACTCTGTATTATGAGAATGATGACCACAAACACTCGTGGTTCATAAAGATTTGTCCTCAAATTTTCAAAGCTACTGTAATTCCTACTTGGTTTGTAAAGTGGTGGTCCTATTTCGGCCCTACTAATTCAGTATTACCTTCATTCTTTTTGGACCAATTTACCTTATGGTTAGAAGCTACCCTAAAAATTTCTGAATTAGAAAAAGAAGATAGACTTTTCATAGGGACTCCCTTAATGAACATCTTTATGGAATTTTCTATCCCCTGGATTTTTAAGTGGACTATTGAGGTCACTACAGATTCAGACAGTATGCCGTGTATTTATAGATTATTTCATACCAAATTTTGGTCAAAATTAGTTCAGAACGACCAGAATGGGAAGCTTTATGGACAGGATTTGTTAAATGATATTGGTGAAGCCATCATTAAATATGGCCGATTTGATAAAATCAAGATTCCAGAAGAAGAAAGTCATTTTGCCAAAATGACTAAAAAATTGCAGATTAAAAAGGGAGGATTATTGTCCCAAGAAGAACTTGTTGCTGCTTACATGAAACAAGTAAAAAGAGATATTCAGCAATAATTTGGAACAGATGATGATGATTCCATGCCGGAGAATTCAGGAGAAGAGAATTTTTTTAATGATGCTCAAAGTTTACACAGTACAGCCTTCAGTGACATTCCAGATATTATTAAAAAGGCTGAAGAAGAGATTATGCAGTTCAAAAATAAAAAGAAAATTTAAACGGACTGCACAAGAAAATGACAAGCAAACAGAATTGATGGCATGAACAGTAGATTTCACTGTGCCAACAGTTATATCACTATTCAAACGTTGAAAATTGGAGGGTAAACTGTAGATTTTTACTATTTGAAACTGTGTACTTTTTGACTTTTGCACATTTTACTGTGCACTTTTTTCAATTATAAATGAATGCATTCTGCATTCATTTGGCAGAGGTTTTTAGAACCCCTTCTCTCACTACTCTTAATTCTCTCTACCTTCTCTCTACCTATAGTACTACTTAGTGTGTAATAGTTGTGAAATAAATAAAAGATTGAAGTTTGCTGTAACAACCCCAGGCTACTGGTGGTCCTCCAGGTACTTATTTCTTTCTTCTTTATTATATTTTGCTTAACTTAGACCCATGATGGGCTAAGTACTTATGTGTTAAATAATAACTTAAGTAGATTGTTAGAATACCAAATGGCAAAGACTCTAAAATAAGAGCTTTTCTTTAATGGGTTACGGTTTTGGTCAGGTTAAAGTCAAAATAATTTTATAGTAAACTAAGCTTAAACCATGGCGTTGGTAAGCCCTAAAAGGGGTGTTCCCGACATGGTTAGTGATGGATTAATTAGGTTAAAACCTTGTAATTCCGTTGGTAAGTCCTGTATGGCTGATAATATCGCCTAGGGATGTTCCCGGTTGGGTTTTAAACGATTGATTCGTGGTTTACATAAAATAGATTTGACTTTGTAAAACTACCAGACTAAGTAAAATTTCCAATAACCCCTAAGGTCCTGCTCAACACTTGGTATCAGAGCCATGGAAGTATTCTTAATAATTTATCATTAAGTTATTATTTAACACTAATGATAAACAGATTTTTACTACTGTACATAGAATGCTAATGTATAGTACTATTTCTAAAGTTAATAAGAATTCTGATAAAGAAATTGCTTATATGATTGTTGCTGGTTTTACTGGTCAGTTAAAAGGTTGGTGGGATAATTTTTTAAAAGAAGAACATCGTAAAACTATTATGAATACCACAACTGTTTCTAAAATAGAAGGCCAATTAGCCTATCAAACTGCTGATGAATCTACATCTGAAGGCCAAGAAATGGCCAATGCTGTTTATACTTTAGTCACTACAATGGTTGAACATTTTTGTGGTAGATGGACTGATGAAGCTGAAACTATTAGAACTACTTTACAGAATTTACGCTGTAGACAACTGTCTGATTTTAGATGGTATAAAGATGTTTTCCTTAGTAGAGTAATGGAATTACATGATTGTAGTCATGAACATTGGAAGTCTAAATTTATTGATGGATTACCTTCTATTTTTGCTGAACGCGTTAGAAAAACTCTTCGTGGCACTGAAACAAAGATTCCTTATGAAAAACTTACTTATGGTAAGATTATCAGTGTTTGTAAATAGTAATAATAGTAATAATAGTAATAATAGTAATAGTAATAGTAGTAGTAATAATAATAATAATAATAATAATAGTAGTAGTAGTAGTAATAATAATAGTAATAATAATAATAATAATAATAGTAATAATACTAGTAATAGTAATAATAGTCATAATAATAATAATAATAATAATAATAATAATAATAATAATAATAATAATAATAATAATAATAATAATAATAATAATAATAATAATAATAATATAATAATAATAATAATAATAATAATAATAATAATAATAATAAATATTATTGAATGACCACGAATTCACGTAACCCTTTTTTACACATAAATTCACCATTGTCCATTAATTTATGTATATAGAGAGGACTAGGATTTTATCAATTCACTGTCCAGCCATCAAACCTGCAATAACTATCATTTGTACTCACAAACATTGTTTATAGATGACATAGGATAGATGAAATTACCCTAGCTTTGAATGTCGAAAATTTTCAATGGGGGTAATCTAGCTCAAATAAACCTTGTAGCTTTATCATAAAGAATTATAATTATAATTAATAATGTGACATAATCTTAAAAAGTTTCATTAATTATACTCATCTAAGAATATGAAAATTTGCTTTAAATCATATTTGCTTTGTGGAAAATAACTAAATCAAATGCTTAAAATCCTTGAATAAATATATTTCAGAAAATTAAAATGGGATAGTCGGAGAAAAATGTGGGATACAATCACAAGACAGAAATTACTCTCATAATATGACGAAAATTTAAAGTCAATGAAAATATTGGCTACGGGACGTCCCAAAATATGGAAAGCTGATAGAGAGGGGGACAAATGTTCTTTCAGGATGGACCATTCAACTTCTCATATTGTACCATTACATAACTTTATCAAGTGTGGGGGACCGTGGGCTACATGTATTAAATACTTGCCATTTATATTGGTACTCTAAATTAAATAATAATCAATGTTTTTTCTTTTTCAAAGTGTATTTTTATTTTCTTTGTTTTATTTTATGTGAATATGTTTGAGTTTTATATCTTTTTAAGATGAAAATGTATAATTAAAGGAAGTAAATTATATTAAGTTGTTAACTTTGTAGTCATCAAAAATTTATGAGACTCTATGTATTAAATTCGAGATAGGACTTTGCGAGGTGTGTTCAATTTCAATAAGGGTTCTTGGAGGCTACTCTATCCTAAGCCCTAACTCATGCATATATAAATGTTAATATATTTTCTTTGAAGAGACATCTCGAATATCCCATAAACTCTTAAAATATTTATAAAAAGGTATACTTCAAGAAGATCCACTAATTCTTTCATTGAGATCAAGTTCAAATTATCTTTGTTCAAGAAATACGCCACTAATGACACTCAAATCATAGAGGAATTTTAGGAGAGAAGAATCAATGGAACAAACAGATTTTGTATTTACATTGTTTTATCAATAAAAAATATATTTTATTTCTCATAGTTTATTTGTGATTGTAATCTATTTTTCATCACTGTAAAATTTATTGCAAACAAATTGACATGCTTACTGGATCAAATTTTTCCCTTCATTTCTTGTCTCACAAATTAAATTTGCAAATCTGAAGCCACAAAACTCCAAAGGTGGAAGCTTTATTTTTATAGGAACTTCAAGTCTCATGTTTGAGTTTCATCAAGTCTACACTGAGACAAGCCTAGAAGTATGGGAAATTTGTAGACACTGAAATTTATTTTTGGGATTCAATTCCATTTGGGACTCTACAAGACGTATTCAATTCTAGTTAGATATTTTGGAGGCTACGCAATCCTAAATCCCAGCTCACGCCTATATAAAGGCTAATATATTCTTTTGAAGAGACATTTTGAATATTTCATAAATTCTTGGGTATTCATAAAAAGATCATGAAGACATCAAATATTGTCTTGTTCAAAGAAGTGATCTCGAATATCTCATAAACTATTGGGATATTCATAAAGAGATCATGATATGCCAGACTCATTTTGATAATCAAATATTTCAAGAAGATCCAATTATTTCATGGAGATCAATTCCACATCGTCCTAGTTGTAGAAATACGCCATTAACGGTCATTGAATCACAAAGAAATCATAGAATATAAATAGAATATTCTCGTTTCTTTATATTTTGGTTGTGGTTGGAGCTTATTGTCATGCATTGAAATTTGTTGCAAACAAATTGGCACGCCCAGTTAGACCAAATCTGTCATTCATCTCTTTTCTCACAAATTAAATTTGCAAATCTGAAGCCACAAAATTGCGAAGCTGGAAGCTTTATTTTTGTGGGTACTTCAAGCCTCGTCTTTGAGATTCATCAAATCTACACTCCGACAAGTCTTGAAGTAGGGCGTATTTGTAGACAATGAAATTTTATGGGACTTAGCATGACATGTTCAATTCGAGTTGGAACTCTACAAAGTGTGTTCAATTCCGGTTAGGGCTCTTGGATGCTACTCTACCCTAGCTTAGCTCATGCCTATATAATAAAGAGTAATATATTTCCTTTGAAGAGACATCTCGAATATCCCATAAACTCTTGCAATATTCATAAAGTGATTAAAAATATGTCACTCTTTTGATAATCAAATACTTCAAGAAGCCACAAATTCATTCATGAACATCAAGTTCAAATTATCTTTCTTGAATCATGGAAAAATCTTAGGAGAGAAGAATCAAGAGAACAAACAAATTTTGTACCCACATTATTTTATGAATAAAAAAATTTGTTTCTTCATATTTTATTTGTGATTGCAATCTATTTTTCATCACTTTAAAATTTGTTGCAAGCAAACTTATCTATACTTGAAAACATATGCATAAGATTTTTCAAAATTTGAGTCAAATGTGTCTAATATCCTATATCACCACGCTGGGCTGTGCGGGGTTTAAAGTGAATAGGTAATCTTTTGGAATAAGCAGTTTTAAATCGTTTTACCACAATAATATGTTGACAAGGAGTTTTGAATTTTATTACTTTGTAATTTAATACCAACGGGGAGAGGGGGACCAGAAAATCGCTGGTTCGATAAGTCAAGTATCTGAGTGGGTATATTTTCATATCTAACAATGTTATTATCTTGTTTAACAAGTAAAATTAAGCCTCCTGAGGAAGAATATGTTATGTCTAAAGTAAACATAATTTTTGAAAGAGAGTAACTTTCAAGAGCAGAGTAATATTATAACAGTATAATATTTCAACTTAAATAAAAAGTCAAGGGTCCAACACGCTTCTATACCTGTCCCGTTTTGACCAAAATTACACCGGGTATCCGTCGAGACTTTTACCGGATATTGCAATCCCAACCTGAAAACAGGTAACTTCTCTGACGTTCCTTCAGCGTAACTCAGCACAGCCTTAGTTCGTTTTCTACTCTAAGGCGTAAGGGTGATATAAAAGGGGAGACTTGTCTTTTTATGAAAGGAAAAAGATTATAACAGTAATAATAATATTTGCTCAAGAAAGTAACTCAAAAACTTCTTAGTTTTTATTCATATCTTGGTATTGGGGGTATTTTAGAAAAGAGAGGAAAATATTAGAGGTTCTTTTCTGATCGATGCCTCTCTATGTTACAAACTATCTCCTTTTATAGATGAAGGAGACGGACTTCAACTACGGACTTCAAAATTAGAAAATAACTTGATAATGACATTATACTTATCTTAAATCTCTAAAGACTTTTCTATCTAACAATAGTGTCATCTTTTTCTACACATATTATTTACTTACAAAATGACAAAATATTAGCTATTAGTTACTATCATATCTTATTACAAAATGACAAAAGGTTAGATAAATGTCGCTATCTTCTCCTTTGTCTTTTCTTCTATCCTTGATTTCTTGCGTATCTTCTCTTCTATTTCTATCTTCTTCTTCCATTTGTCAAAGTAGCAAAGATAGTTGGACCACCTATCACAAAATGACAAATGTGTCTCTATCTTACTAAAATGAATCTTTATCTTCTACATCTTGAT